>NW_027263579.1:0-4777 GCF_044049455.1 Aspergillus lucknowensis | reverse complement strand
AATGAATCCACAAAATGAATCCACAAAATGAATCCACAAAATGAATCCACAAAATGAATCCACAAAATGAATCCACAAAATCGACTCGAACAAGCGGTCGGTGGTCAGCAGCCAATCAGCAGATGATTCTCGACCAGTAAAAAAGAAGCTCCGTCCCACAGCACCCGATAGTGGGGCAGCCTCAAGGGCACGATCTTCTGGAATACAGCCAATGAGAGCGCTAGTCTGTTGGTCAACAGTCAGACAACTTTTAACTGACTTGTATTAACCTCGAGAGGAATTGATCCACAAGTGCAGAGAAGCGGAGCTTTAAGCGGCATTTCCCGAGCGCACAAGTGGGAACTGTGGGGCTTGGAAGAGGGGAGATCGATCATGTGGGTCAGTAACAGAACTGCGTTTCCCAGCAATACTCCGGATGATAACCACAATGAATTTCAACAATATGTAATCCATAGCTAACATTATGATTCCAGGAAGAAACTAATAACCAGGATGGCGTATGATCCAGACCGACCTAAGGATATCTCTGTGGGTGGTGTGGAAGAGGAGCATCATAGATGTGGACGAATCAAGCAGCATGAGCTAGTCTATAAGATGCCAGCCGTGTCTTGAATATGCACAGACACCGCTGGTTAGATTTAGCAGCTCCTAAGTCTAGACGTCTGTAGGCTGTCGCTGATCGTCGGGGTATGAGCACATCAACTTCATTTAAATGACCCACATTCTACGGCTGCGATGAATTGTCAAACATAGGATTATATCTGGTTTCGGGTCTATCTTGTATGCAGGGTCACATTTTTCGCATCGGCGACTTTGTGGCGTTGTTTGAGATCGAGAAAAAGATCTTGGCTTGCAGATGGATGCCTATGCTGTCTGTGCTGATCAACCATCTCTCCCCCTCCCCCCTCCCCCCTTCTTCCCGGCCCTAATCTGCGTTGCAATTCGGATGGAGCGTGCATAGCCGCTGAATCAAATGAGCCAATAGCTGCGATCCTTGGCACCCATACCTCTCAACGAAACTGGAAACAAATGCGGAACACTCAAGATCTATAAAGACGCCAGCCTCATTCCAAAATGCACACCGCAATTTGGCGCAGATCATCACCTGCACCATTCAATTGACATGAGCGCCGTTTTCCAGTGCCTGGGCGTCCGGGTCAACAACCCAATGCCAATCAATGAGGGAGGAAAACCTCCTTTGAAGCCTGAACATGTGCGTATCACCAGCTTATACAACAGATCAAACAGTATACTCACTGACCTTTTCTTGCGAGCAGGAGGATGGAATCATCGGGGTGCCTACCATCAGAACTGACGCAGAAGCATTGGGGCGCAAACAACTCTCTGAATCTTCCAGAACACTTGTCTCAGGGCCGCCACGTTCGCCGCCACGTTCGCCGCCTCCGCCACCTCCGCCTACGCCCGCAAAAAAGCTAATGGGAGTACTCTGGTCCTTGGGTGCTAGGATCAGAGGTACGCTTTGCTTACCAGAAAGTTCTGATCAGGAGCTCCCTCTCTGGAACACGCCAATGTCTTCCGCAAAGCCTGTGAGTAATGTCTTACAGTAGGCTGATCAAGAGTGCTGACAGCTTGCAGGTTCCTCGTATGTCCGACTGGAATACTTCTGTTGAGAAAAACGGCGGCAACAACGTGCCTATGTCTTCCAAAAGGGCTGGAACACATCTACCTTCACCTGGAACCTGGGTTAATACTCTTCATCTTAATCCACACCCGGGCAAACTGCGGGAAGACCTACCTTTTACACCAACTACCACGATTGGGTCCATGAATTTGCGGGCTGACAACAAGAGTGACCACAATCTTATCCCAGATCCAGATAATGGATTATCTGATCAGCCCCAATTTGGAACATCTATTAGCCGGGGTCTGGATGGTAAAGCTTTTGGAAAGCCTGTTATGGGTATATATGATCGCAAGAACAGAACAATCACGATACAATCTGGCCGTTCGACTTACAAGATAAGATTTGACGACTGCGATATCACGGGCCACGGGCCTGTCCCATCTTCTGAGGACGAAGATATCATTGTTAATTTTCGCTACGTGAATACTTTCGTCCTGCATTGTGCTGTGCCAGTCCCGTATTCAGTTGCTCGGTCCCGGCTCGCCAAACTAGGACTACTACCTTTCCCTGTCCCACGACAGCCTGAACGTGTCAAAACACCAGAGCGAGACTCGAATTTAAACTGGTTCCATGAGCAACATTTTGCTTGATATTCTATAATTGTATGCGTATACAGCAGCTTGCCCGAAGTAATTCAATAGTCACCCATGCTCAATCCTCAATCTTGATCACTGTAATTCCCTCAATTTTGTCCTAATTATTGGACTGGTTCCATGAGGACCATTTTGTTTGATATTATATGATTGTATGCATATACAGAAGCTCGTCCAACTTAGAGTAGTTCAATAGTAGCATATGGGTTCCCGACATTGCCCCTGCAAGAATATCTGCTACCTATCAAAAGGTCCGCTGCCATGAAATTAATCGACTGGAGAGTAGAGCGGACGAGAACCGGGGGGAGGGGATTCCGACAGAATAGTCCATAAATAAGCCAACCTTTTCCCAGTTACTTACCGCAACTAAGCACTGTTTTACTCCAGATATGGGTCGTGCGGCCCCACCAAATGCTGGGAAGAAGGTACAGTCAAGTCCCTATTTCTCTCACTAAATGTTAACATAGACTGTGTCTAAAGCGATCTCCTGCGCTTGAAGATAATTCAATGGCTCTAGCAGCCTTGCAGGACATTGCTATCAAGTACAGAGTTGGTCCTTATTGGTCAATCTTAAAAAAGGAAGAGAATCAAAACCAGCCAGAACACTCTGGGGTACAAGTTGAAGGGGTAAGGCTGCCATATACCTGAAGGAGATAGGCTTCTAATCTTTGCAGCCCCTTTTTAAGGGTGCTGAAGTGGCTTTCGACCATCTAGTTGTGTATATTTTGAGGATCTACCCTGAACGTCTCACTTGGGATGAGTTTATACAGATTCCAACCGCATCTTGCATCGTGGAAATGGCTGGGTGGAATTGGGTGAAGCTCCGGGGGATCGCGAACTCTGTCAAACAAGGTCAGAATTGGAGGGCGACTGAGGAAGCATTGGACTCGTTGAAGAAGGAGTCCCAGGCCTCTCTAAAGAAAAGTGTGAAATTTGCTGCGAAGGAGTGTGATGGTTGAAAGCCTGGATCACGGGAGTAGGAGGGGCACCAGGCGTCTCACTAGGTAGCGTGTATCATAAATAAGTTGGGTCCCCGTCGCAGGGTTCCAAAACTAAGCTCTATCTCTGGATAACTACGTTCTTTCTCCTTGCGCAGACAACACCATAGTCGAAGCTGTGGTGGACTATCCTCGCAACGCGGCGCTATCTTCTATAATATTCGAATACATCCTCCACGAAATGCCCTCCTGTGCCATGTCTATTTCTCGACTGATACTCTTGCTCTTTGGAGTAATTTTTACCACGCTTTCTCTTCTATCCAAGCTATATTCGAAACAAACTACCGATAATGCTTTCCTTTTCATAGCCTCGATTCTTATTCTAGCGCTGATTCTACTCTTCAACTCGATACTCTATTGTCACTGGCCTAGGTTGTATGTTATTAATCCTTCTAAGATAGTTAGATATTAACATATCGACAGTGCTTTTCTCCGAGGAAAAGAGTTTAGACTCACGGGGGTTGATAAAAACAATGATGTTGAGAAGGGAATTTCTGGATTGAACATAAGGACGCGAAAGATCCAGTGAACTATTCACGGCTAATATAAGAAGGGTTGGCTCTCACAAGAGGCGGGAGATCTTTTCATTTTCCCGAACACCCTTGGATGCCCTCCAGCTACTGAGTTCCCTGGATATCATTGTACCTCTATCCCTTGGCTGCTGGTGCCCCAGAGGAAGCCGTTTCGGATATTTTTCTTCCCGCTCTTCTTTTCCCCGTATGTCTTGTTCTCTATCTTAGCGTTGGATCAACGCCACAGGCGATGGTATGGTCATGCTTCCCCAATTAGGGTTCCATGAAAATCTGCGGTCTTACGCTCCATTATTTTATTTTTATTTTTCCCGTTCATTCAGGGATCCCCATCCTCGTCCTGGCTCTGAAGTGTGCTTTTTTTTTGTGGGCCATGCTGCATGGTTGGGTGGAGTCGAGAACCTACCAGGGTCCTAATCCTTCCTCTTGCAGGGGCCGAGACGAGGCGAAAACCCCAACTTGTTTCCTTTGGTTATGGGAGGAAAGGGTGAGGGAAGACAAAAATTTTAAAGATAAAATAATTAGAAGCCCAGTTTGAAGAATTTCATGGCCTTGTTTCTATCTAGTTTATGCTTATGATGGCTACCCAAGATTCCGACTATCCCTGGCCTTCTGAATTCGCGCCTCCTTCAAACAAGACCTGCCCAGAAGGCTACAAGGCTCTTGCTAAATATCAGACAGCTCTTCGTAAGTTTTTCACCTCTATATGATATGTTGCTAACAGAGATCAGGGTCGATGGAGCATCAGGTCAAGATCCATTGGATGCCGTTTGAACACACCAACTCGGCCAACTTGGGCTTGTCGGATTCGAACAAGCGAAAGGCATCTCGGATGCCCCGCGAAAAGAAGAAGAAGAAGAAGAATATAGAGATAGAGAGGGAGAGGGAGAGGGAGAAGAGGGAGAGGGAGAAGAGGGATCCATTGGATGCCGTTTGAACACACCAACTCGGCCAACTTGGGCTTGTCGGATTCGAACAAGCGAAAGGCATCTCGGATGCCCCGCGAAAAGA